>NC_045704.1:24095472-24103400 GCF_009834535.1 Camelus ferus | reverse complement strand
TGAAAGGTAAGCCAAAACCAGAAAAAAAAATATTTCAACATATATAATAAAAATATTTTCAACATATATAGCAGAAGAAGGTTAATGCCTCTAATGTAGAAAGCTTTCTTACAAATGAATAACAAAACAAAGACAAAAATTTCAACAGGAAAAAAAATTTGAGGACATGAATAGCAATTCACAAAAGAACAAATACAAATGACAAACATATGAAAGATTACTTATTAGTAATCAAAGACATTGCAAATTAAAACAAAAATGAGAGATCATTTTTGCTCCTATACTGGTAAAGATAAAAGCAATGATGATATATGGTGTTTTCAAGGAGGGGAGAAATGAATTGTTTCAACACCACTGATGACAGGGTAAATTAGGCAACCTTTATGAAGGGTAATTTGGCAACTGACCAAAAAGTCACAGCCCAGCCTGCAATATCACCACACCAAGGCAGCCACGGCGTGAAGTCCAAGGGCCTTTCCTCCACTCGGACTGCTTCAACAAAGGCGTTCACCTAAAGGAAGCCACGAGAACACACACGCACACACATCTGTGAGCATCTCTACCCCACAGCTCTGCCCAGTGCTCAGTGCGATGCCTGGCATGAGGCAGACGCTGAACAAGTGTTTCCTAAACACAGGAAGGCACAGGGGAGAGTGGAAGGGATGTGGACACACAATCCAATGGCTTGTTTCTCTACCACTTTCATATCCAAAGGCAACATGGCATTTCCAGGTCGAGCTCAAGTGCTGTCATCAATTTCATACTGCACGTCTGCTGTGGGAAAGATAGCCACGCCCGCAGTCTGGGTGGCTCTTACCTCCGTAACAAACCACCTTCCAAAAGACAGCCCCCAGTGCTGCTGCGGAAGGACAGGCAGAGCCAAGACTGCCCTGGGGGACGGCTGCAGAGCAGAGGCAGGTGGACTGGAAGGTGAGCACTGGCTACTCACTTGGCAGCAGGGACACTTGGACAGAGCTGGGTCTCTGCTTCCCCATCTGTGAGATGGTGCTAATTACCCAGGCTTGTCCCAAGACTCTAATGATGTAATGAGCACAAAAGCCCCTCCTTAACTGGGGCTAAAGGCATCACTGTGCTGCGTGCAGTGTCTAAGAGAAGCCCTGTCTGCCAATGGCCAGAGCAGGGGTGGGAGGAGGGGACAAGTACCCCTATCAGTGTCACATCTAGGCTGAAATTTTAGCCCTGGGGCTCCTCCCCCTCCCCCAGGGAACCAGAACTGCCTGCTGGTTGAAAAGTGGCTCTGCCCCTGGGAGGGCTCAAGACTAGGGGGCAAGAGAAGGCAGCCCCCACTTAAGGATCTATGCTCCAAGTACCTCCTTTCCCCTGTGCAAAGAGGTAAGAGGGCGGGGAAGTGCACGGCTGCCCCCAGCTCAGAAGGCCTCCCTCTGCATCCATCTGCCCAGGGCCCTCGCAGGGAGCCGGTGGGTCCCCACGCAGCACCGAGGCTGCTCCACCACTACTGGTCGTGGCAACAGAATGTTGCCTCAGCTCCTTCCGTCTCAAAACGGTTAAGGAGTTAAGAGCTAACACCAATTAGGAATTAGATAAGCACATTTAATAAACATCAAGATGATGACTAACTTTCTTTCTAACCCCAACATGAGATTCCTAAGCCGACATTCAGCCATGCCCACACCACAGGATTAGCGTAGTACGTTCTCACCAGGACACAGGCTCTGGGAATGGTCTGTGTCCTGCTGCTTCCATGGCCAGGGACGGGCCCTCAAGCTGGAATTGCAGGCCTGCATCAATGCCAACCCAGCCGACAACAAAGGCAGTGCCCCCCAACCCCCTGCGCGCCGCACCTGCTGGCGTGAAGGTGCCCCTACAGTGACCTTCACCACACTCAGGCTCACGGAAGATACACAGCACATTTTCATCCAGGACGCTCTCCCTCAAGCTGTTCCATTAAGGGACCCAAGGACAAAACCAGGGAGCTGGAGGTTGGCCGGTATGTCCTGAGATCTGATGACACCCCAATCCCATTCAAGCCTGAGGAGATCACCAGAAAAGGGAAAGAGGCAGTTCCAGCCCAGGGAGTTCACAGTGAGCCTGGAGGGAGAAGGCCCAAGCTAGGAGGGAACCCTGGAGGAGGTGGCCAGCAGGACATCACCTTGTGCTGTGTGGCCCACCCAGGCTGGGCACTCAGGGCCTTTACCGAGAGCACTGTTTAGAATCAAAAGTGGCCTTGGAGGAATGTATTTAATTGGACTCCCTGACCTGGACATGGCTGGTGGCCCTGAGGAACTGGCTGCCCACTCCGCGTCGCTCCCTGGAGTGTGGGAACCACAAAGCAGGACCTCCTTCCATGCAGGAGGTGCCATGGGAGCATAGGGCCTCGAGCTGGCTCCAGTCCCTCCTGCAGAGCCACACCTGCTGCCTGGCACCTTCTATTTCTGCCTCTGAAAACCAGGCCAGCAGCGAGGGATGAGGGCAGAGGGCCACTCACAGGAAGTCACAGACAAGGTCCCAGGGCATTTTGCCAGGAGGTAATTAAATCTGGACCTTAACTACCCTGAAAGTCTGGGGGTTCAACCAGCCCCCCACTGACCTGCTCCCACCTCACACTGCTGAGTGCTTGTGTCCCCTCTCTCTGGAATGCTCTCCCTAGTCTCCTGATAGCCATGCAACTGGTTGCAGATCAACACCCTCTTCCTCGGGGCCATCTTCTCCACCCACCCTAGACCTGGTCTAGTTGCCCAGTTCACAGGGACAGGACAAGAGAGCAATGCGCTCACAACAATTAGGGTAAATGCCATATTTTTTTTAAATGAAAATTAATGTGAAAGAATCCATATGAGCAAAATCTCAAATGTTCACATAAAACTGACCTTGCTTCAGTGGCCTCACCCCACCACCTGCCACTTCACACTGTCACAGGGCTCCGTGCTTTGTCCCCAGCGCACTCACCACGCTGTAATTCGTTATGCACGGGGTGATGGCTGGATCAGGCTCTGACCCCGCAAGGGCAAGGGTAGTGTGCCTCCCCGGCCCCGGGGTCCCTCGCGCCCGGCTGAGAGCTCGGCACATGGTGACAAGGTTCCCGGGAAACCCAGAGTGAACATCATGGGTGGACAACAGCCCCGAGAGCGGTGTGTGAGCTGTCCTCTGCTCAGATGCCATGACCCGTTAGAGGCTTCCGCTCCCAGCCCTGCAAGACTCTCCCGCTGGACCAGTCACTGCCACCCAACAAGCTCCTATCCTCCTGCAGGAAGGAGCGGGGCTGGGCTCTGATGACCTTGCCGATGTCATTTGTGAGATGACACATTAAGTGCAGAGCCGACGGGATGCAGTGAGACTCGCAAAACAATCAGGCAGATCCTGAGAAGATATGTCACCCCTGCATTTCCTACAGCTTCTGTGACTTTTTTTTCCATCTTTCTCACGAGGGCCACCGCCAGACAGCCATGGGAGGGTGTGTCCTGCTGGTCCAGGCACTTGGGTCCCTGGGCTGCTGCCACTGGGGACCCGGGCTGGATCCATTCCAAGGCAGTTGCTCTCTGTCCACTTCTTCCAGAGAACATTTCTATTTTGAGGAAGTGTAATTCGAGGCCGGTCGGAATCACAGTGGATAGGTTGGCCTGAAACACGCTAACGTGCAGGCAACTGCTAAACAAAATTCCCTCAAATAGCCATGCTCTATTTTTGTGGTTTTATAAGTTCTTTGAAAGGCAAAAGAGAAAGAGATTAAGAAATGCAGCATCTCTCCATTTTCTTACCTGATGTCCCAGCTGCAGGAGAAACAGGAAGGCGGGGGGTGGGGGGCAGGGGGAGCAGGGGGAGTCCCACGCGGGCCGTCTGCTGGTGCCAGCTGCCTCTGCCCAGCCGGCAGGCCTGCTCTGCGGGTGGGCACGGCCCCGGACCTCCAGGTGCACCTGCCTTGTCTCTCTGGTTTGGAGGGGCGATTGTGCTGTTCTACCCCGGAGGACAGAAAAGGGGGGCAAGTATCCCAGTTTTTATCATGCGTTCCCCCAGCTCCTGGAAAGATGTCCAGCTGGAGAGGTTCCCATGCACAGTTCCCGATGCCAGCAGCCCAGTGCTGCCGGCTCCCGGGGACCCAGGCCAAGCCAGACACCAGCCTGGCTCATTGTCGAGGGGACATAAATGAAGCAGGAGAAGCAATACACTGTTTTGATTCTTTGTTAAAAACTCACAAGCCCTGGCGAAGGGTCAGTCTCCCTTCAGAAAGGACACTGGGTGCCGTTTTCCTCCTGGAAGCCCCGTAAATCCCCGCATCACCTCAATATACAATTCAAAAAGAGGCCTCAAAATTGCCACCGCTGTCATGCTAAGCACTGGAAAGTTCTGCTTGACCTTTTATTAACATTTTTCTAAACCAATATGCTTTTTTTTTTTGCTACCAGCACCCTGAGGAATTATGAAAAATACTTTTTTCTGTAGTTTATCCCATATGCACTTAATAGGCTCACAAATATAATACCATTATAAAAAAGAAAAACTGCCAGCTCGGCTAAAAAAATTGTCATAACACTAAATTATTATATAAATATAAAAGGAGTGTGTCTGTAAAATATTCACTCAATGAACATCCCAAGGTGATGGTTTTGCTATGTTGTTTTTATTCCTGAGAGATCTATAACGCATTTGGATATGCCACATGTCACCACATGAATCAGGCGGTTAATGCATGTGCTTTTTAGAAGCAGGGATGTCTTCCCAATAGAATGTGCTATAAAAAAATGTAGAGATTCGGCTGCTTTGTCTGATAGGCATAATTTAATGTCTTGCTTATAATACTGCATCTTAAGGAAAAATACACACTGTCCTATGTAGTTATTTACAATATATGGCTAAGTCTATGCAAATATGTTTCCCCGAGCCCAGGATTATATAACAAAGGTCAACAATGTTTGAAATATTTTGAGGCATATTCCCAATATACTTAGCGTATGGTGCTAATGTCCAATATATGCACATATATCTTAATATATTTCCAGATATTTCTGTTCATTGTTCTCGCTGTAGCCTCCCACAGAATACTATTAGAGGAATGTTTTCCTCTGAAGAAAGCCAAACATCGCCTATCCATCTTGGAAAAATTTATTAAGGTGGCTAATTATGCGGTCCTTAATATTGCATTAGTACGAAGGTTGCTCAATGCCACTACAGAAGAGAAAAAGAGAGAAGCCAGTTCAAGAATCCTGAAACCAGAGATTCCACGTATGCAAAACGAGCACCCATCTATGTAATCTTATTTTGGTGTCACAAATTTCCAAATCCGGCCATGACACATGGCACCACATGCCTGCATGCACACACACACACACATACACACACACACACTCATACACACGCATGTTTGTGATTTGATGTACAAGAAACAGAGATGACAAGCCACACAGTCTACCCCCCATTTCTAAATATTGAAATTCTGTCCTGATTTTTCTGAGGGGAATTTTGTGATCATGTGTAAATTTCATTCAGATCACTTTTTTTTTTACTAGGTGGTGCGGAGGTAATTAGGGGTTTTGTTTTTTTGGTTTTTTTTAATGGCGGTACTGGGGATTGAACCCAGAACTTCGTGCATACTAAGCATGCGCTCTCCCACTGAGCTATACCGTCCCCTCACCCCCATCACTTTCTTAAGGAAGGAAAGTTTGGTTCATTACACAAGGGTTGAGGAAAGAGTTCATAAAAATCATACCTCCAGTATCCAAGCTATGTCTAAAAGAGGTTTGTTTGTATCAAAGGTATCTGAGATCTGGGCCCTCGACTCCATCCTCCATCCCAAATCACATTGTTCTCTTAACCATTCTTTGATCATGGGGTTGGACCAAATTCTTAAAAACTACACAGTCACCCATACGCCAAAACAAGCAGCTGATGCCTTTGAGAAGACGTCAATTCCCGGAAAAGATACCCATCCCCTGAGTGTGAACCAAACTGGACTGCTCAGCTGGCTTTTCATGTCTGTGCTATGGTGACACCATGTCGTTGTCACCAACCTGGGCCACAACATCACTCCAGAGGTTCACTCTGCCAGGCGTCAACCCCCCACCCCTAGTTTTTAAGGTCCTCAAAAACCCCAAGGCAGAACCTTTGCAAACAATCCACTTTTTAAGACACCACAAATATCACCCACTTTCAAGGACTATGAAGTATGTCTAGACGTCTAGATCAGCACCTTTTATTAGAATCCTTTTCCATATTATCAATCCAGCCAGCCACACAGCCCACCCAATGACGCCTCTGAAAGGGGCCCAAGCTATGAAATCAGCTTTTCTCCAACTCATGCTTTGCATCAGCAGAAATGAATTATCCGAAGTGGCCTTAACATGGAGTTCTCACAGGAAAGCAATCACAGACACACACCAATGCAGGCTCCTGGTGAGAAGACACACTCTTTTTTTCTCCAGAAGGAAATTCTATTAACAGAATTTGCTCCAGATGAATATCTTGTCTTGTCTGACTCTGGCCATGCAGTCCCCTGAACCCCAGTAGAGGTCCCACATGTGTGGGGGAGATGAGAAGACAGGGCAACATGCGTACACGTGTGTGTTAAAGACAGCCGCTGTTCCCATAAACCATACACTGGCTTCATGGAGCATTCCAGGAGGTCTTCAGGAAAGGCTCTCACAAAGGCCAAGAGAGCTGTGAGCATCTTTGTCCTTCCACTGGAAGCCCAACTGTATATAAGGAAGAGCAAATGTTAAATCATTTAAAGAGAGCTATTTTTCATAGTTTCCAGTACATAAATGTGTTTCAGTACATGTTATTGTGAAATAGTGTTTCTACTTACGTTCTTATACATCTGTTGTGTTTACTCATCCTCTCCTTCTGACTTCTAGAAATAGCAATAAATCTATTTTTTAATCCCCTCTCCTGATGACTGATTATTCATCGCTAAAAGGGATGGAGGCCCGTGTGAGGAGTGATCCACCCTCCAGAGCAAACTCCACTTTCACAAGATAAACAGGGTCCAGGGAGATTCCTCTTCTGTCCTGGGTAGTTTATGCAAACTAAATAAGGAGTGGTGGCAGCCCAAATAAATATAAATTACCCTCCGGTGGAAACTCCAACCACTTGTTACAGTCGAGTTCAACAAGGAGGAGCCAACGGTGACATCTAGGCAAACAATACAATTCATTTTTATACTGCATCCCTAATACAAAGATCACAAATGGCTTTGTGGAAAGTTAGTCATCCCTGAGCAGAACCGAAGAGGCTGGGAAGCTAACCAGGTGGAGGGAGGAGGGTGAGAAGCGTCCACTGGGAAGAAGGGAGGAGTCGCCAAAGCCAGTGCCTGGAGAGGTGTGCAAGCCAGGAGACAGCAGGCTTGTGCTGTAACAAACAACTTCCAAAGCTCAGGAGCTTAACACCACAGTGTTACTTTCCGCCGAGCATCTGGGAGGCTCCACATTCCATGGGACTCGGTGGTCCAAGCTGTGTTGATCTCGTGGCTCCTGCATCTCAACAGAGGCCTCTGAGAGCAGAGGAAGCAAGGGCCATGGTTAGCCACACACAGGCGCATCCATGCTTTTACCTGGGAGCAGCCCTTTGACCAGAATAAGGCCCACCCTCTGTATTTGCAAGGGAGCTGGGAAATTTGGGAGAACGGAAGGGGATGTTCAGTGAACATCGCTATCTGATGACAAACCATTCCACAGAGTCAGTCATCACAGAGGGAAGACAGTTTCCAAGCAGGACACGTAATAAAGGATGTTCCAAGCACTACTCCTAGTAAAACTGTTTTCTCCCTTTATCTCCAACTAAACTGTGCATGGTTTGACTGGATTCCTGGAGCTAAGAGGTCAAAGAAATGTAATTTCCTCATCTATAAAGTGATGGTACCAATGCCAGGCTAACAGGTTACATAAAGATCTAAGACTTCATGCAGACGTAAACCATGCACTGTTAGTGCACACGTAGGTTAGGAGAAGTAACAACCA